>NC_081553.1:210447116-210469616 GCF_963082655.1 Stomoxys calcitrans
AATGTAAACATGCCATAGTCATAAATTATAAAGAGATAGTATACAATTACATACATTTGTACATGTAATCATATTTCATATGGCGCTGTGTCATACCAACACTCTTACTCTCTCACACTCTAGCTCTCTTTGAAAGAGTCTCAGTTAGGGGTGCCGTTGTGGGAGGGATAAAATAAAATAAAAGAACAGAAAAGAAAAAAATATAAAATAAAAAAAAAATTAAATAAGATAACTGGGCAGTGTTGGATGACCACAGCTTCTCTAAACATCGTTATATTAGTTTCAGCCTTGAAGAAAATACTGCAGAAATGGTCCCTCGGCTAAACAGAAATAAGGCGGATTGGGATAATTTTCGGCACAAACTCTGCACGTCTATCCCTTCTAGGCCAGAAAAGGAAGTGGAAACTAAGGTGGATATAGACATAAAGGGCAAGCGGATCACGAAGGCCCTGAATGACTCGCTTGTGTCAACATGTCCTAGTGCCAAGTCACAGCGACCGCCATGGTGGACCCCAGAGCTGGTTGGTCTAAGGAAGGACTGCAAAAAACTCTTCAACGGAGCAAAAACCACAAGAGCACCACACGATTGGGACATCTATAAGGCTGAGCTAAGAAAATATAAGAGCGAGCTTAGAAAGGCTCAGAACAAACCTTGGGTAGAATTCTGCAGCTTCGTGGAGGATACATCTGAGGCCTCTAGGCCAAGGAAGATTCTGTCCTCGAGATCTAATACGGTGGGGTATATTCAGAAGTCAGAGAATGTATGGACAATGTCTAGTGAGGAAACACTAAAACTACTCGTTGACACACATTTCCCGGAAAATTCACCAACAGACAACGTGGCGCTAGAAGAGGTTGTCACTGGTATGAATTCATCAGAGGTTATTAGAGTAATTGTGTCTGAGCCGAAAATCCTTTGGATGATAAGAAGTTTCGACTCCTTTAAGTCGCCAGGCGCTGATGATGTATCACCGGTTGAATTACAAGCTGTGTCTGATAGACTGGTTCCCTGGCTTAGGGAGATATACTATGCTTGTATCAGAATGTCACATATACCTGTGGGATGGAGGGACACGAAGGTCATTTTCATTCCGAAAGCAGGAAAATCTTACCACACGAAGGCTAAAGGTTTTTGGTCTTTTAGTCTGTCATCCTTCATGGTGAAGACTCTTGAGAGGTTGATAGAAACATGTCTTAGGGCAAAGATCCCTGGATATCGCCTGTCGCGGCAGCAGCATGCATATAATAAAGCCAAATCCACTGAAACAGCCCTTTACGACCAAGTCGACTATAGGAATAGACAATGATAGCATTTCTTGACATTGAATGTTGAACCCGTCTGCTATGCAGATGATGTTATAAAACTTCTAAGGGGTAAGGATCCGAACGAGCTATGCAGAAGGGCCGAAAGGGTCTTGCATATGGCATATGACTGGGCTAGACCCAAAGGTCTCAATGCTAACTCAGAGAAGACTGAAATATGCTTGTTCACGAGGAAGACGAAGGTGGGCCAATTTAACGCACCACGTTTCCTCAATAAGACGATTTCGATATCTGAAAAGTTCAAATACTTAGGTGTGATCTTGGACAGGCGACCGAATTGGAAGTGTCACATTCAGGAGTGTACTGAGAAGGCTCAGAGATGTTGGGCACTATGTAGACAGGTCGTAGGCACGAAATGGGGCCTGAATCCGAGGATAGTCCACTGGATCTATAGAAGCGTGATTAGATCAATTTTTACTTACGCCTCAGCAGTTTGGTGGACTGCTTTGGAGAAAAAGTTCAACATAAAGACAATAAAACAGGTTCGGAGAACATGATGTCTTGGCATAGGCGGAGCGATGAGGACCACGCCCAGACTATTCTAAATATCCGACCCATTGACATACAGATTAAGTGTGAGGCAGCCACTATGGCTATGAGACTTAAGGCAATGGGAGAATGGAATGAGGATGGGAGCAGCTTATACAATTGCGGTATAATCGAGGCGACGATAGGAAACCTGGAAGGAAGGGAAGAGGTTTCCGATCGGATACCTGAGATGAACCTTGAGGTCGAGTGCGAGTAACTGTTGCCATCGGCACAGCCTTGGATTGAGGGAACCCTAGTATTGCCATCTGGAAGATCATGTTACGTGTGAACATCCAATGCGAGGATGTCGAGTGTGAACATCTTTACAGACAGTAAAATTGCCATAAGGGCAATAACAACCAGGACGGTAGCGTCACGAACAGTCTTGCAGTGTAAGAAGGAGATTAACGCCTTCTCTGAGGATGGCAAAATCCGCATCGTTTGCATCGTTTCAGACGATTTGGCGGTGAAGACCAGAGGACTGCCGTCAATAAACTTTTTTAACCAGAAGCTTGCAACATTGTGGAACAGCGAAACGGTCGGTAGGACGGCGAAAATCCTATGGGGGGATTACTAAAAAAAATGTTACACGGATGGATCAAAGCTAGAGGACAGAGTGGGCAGAGAACCCAGGGAGTGAGATCTGTTTTAGACTGCCTGACCATAATACGGTCCTGCAGGCGGAGATCCGGGCGATCATGGAATGCGTAAACCTAATCTACTACTACTACTAAAAGATGTAATGCGGCAGGCTTGGGATCTGTGGATCTAAATAGATGGGTCAGCAGAGGAACGCCTGATGGAGGTATACTTTCTCCTCTACTTTTGGAATATAGCCATTAACAATATTTTATTATCTCTGGAAGAAAAAGGTACAAAAGTGCTTGCGTATGCTGATGACTTGGCAATTGCGGTTAAGGGAAAGTTTCTCAGAACTCTTAGAGATATTCTTCAGGAAGCTCTCTGCAACAGCGAAGTGGGCTACAGAAAATGGTCTGGGGGTAAATCCGTGCAAGACAGAAATAGTTCTTTTCAGCAGGAGAAGAGGAGAGAATGTTCTATTTACAGAAACCGCAAAATACCTGGGTGTTTTGTTGGACAGGAAATCGAACTTCAAATCCTATATTTTCCAAAGGACAAGAAAGGCAACGTTTGTCCTAAGCACCTGCAAGAGAGTCATTGGCAAAAGTTGGGGTTTTAAGGTCAGACCACATTTTCATGTGGAGTTGGCGATCCTCGTTCTGTCCGCTCCTGTAGGTGAGCAAGCTCGTTCCGGTCCAAAACACCGACCGCCGCGGGAACAGAGTGGCCATTGGTTATTTAAAGGCGCCAATAATTCGCCTTGTCATATCGAGCATCATAGGCACTCAGGATTTATGCAAGAGCCGATGCCACCCGACCTCTCACTGAGACTCTCCGCTCGATACCACTGATTGTCCACGACAGCCCTTGCAGCTACTCCGTATGGAGCATTCCACTATCCGCAACCTGTGGATGCGCCCGGTAGCTCGCAGCTAAGCTTCTCGTGGCAGCAAAAAACACTACACAGATCGGACCTCAAAGTTCCAGCTTGTGTGGTGTACACAGCTACCCCGTGCCGGGAAGATCAGACCTATAACGCTATATGGTGTTGTGGTGTGGTGGATGGCGCTTCAAAGGTCCAACAATTGTTCAATACTCATCCGGGCCAAAAGGATGGCTTGTTTGTGCATCACACATCCGCACTGAGAACGACACCATCTGATGCACTGAATTTAATGCTACATCTAATGCATCTGGACATTGTGGCTAGACAAATTGCTGCGACCACAGCCGCGAGGCTAAGGGAGCTTTCTCATCATGTGGTGGCAACGGACGCTGTGTTATCCTTCATACAATGTCCGAGGTTCCAGGCAGTGTGGTTTAAACCCTCCCTGAGCAGCTTTTTAAGAAAAAAGTACTGTACCACTATTCCTGATTTAACCGATTGGAACTACGATATGCCTGGTAATAGAAGTTTCATGGACTATAAGGATGGTTCCAAACTAGACGACCAGGTGAGCTTTGGTGTATACTCTAAAAATCTAGAACTGGTCATATCGTAAAGGTTACCCGACCACTGCAGTGTGTATCAAGCGGAGATCCCTGCAATTAAGGAAGTGGTGGTTAAGGTTAAGATATAATGTCATAACAACGATTGGCATAAATATCTTCTCAAATAGCCAGATAGCCATTAAACCCCTGGAGAACGTATTTCTGAACACAAAAACCGCCCTCGACTGTCGCAGACCTCTCAACGAGATGTCTGAACGGATGAAAATTCACCTGTTCTGGCTGTCGGACCACAGAGATATCCCAGGGAATTGTAAAGCGGAAGAGCTTACGAGACTAGCAACTACCCTACTGGATACTAGAATCTGTGGGTATGCCTATAGCGACATGTCAGCTAAGTTTTCAGGACCAGACTTGAAGGACAATGAATGATAGATGGTCACCAATTGGGGGCTGTGAGCATTCCAAAACTATTTGGCCTAATCTAGACATGAAGAGTTCTACCGCTTTGCTGTCCCTGGCTAGAACAGACGTCTCAGTCATTGTGTCCGTCATGACAGGTCACTGTCTAATCGGAAAACATGCTGACAGACTGAAGGTTGCCAGCAACGACTTTTGCAGAAGCTGTGAGGACATCGAAGAAGAAGAGACTATAGAACACCTTCTGGTTCTCATTTCCACTTTAGGTTCTCAATGAAATGATTTAGGGGATGTGAACATTCGCAAGTTATTGGGCTTTTTAACGCGACCTGGGTGGTTTTACGGTAGGAACTAGAAGGCATCTTCCTTTTTCTGCTCCTGTGGTATCACAATGGCCGAAAACGTCTAAGTGAGTCTGATAGCAGACTGCTACTTGAACCTAACTTAACATAGTAGAGACATTTAACACCGTTGTATACCTCACAAATGTCCCAAGCATTAGTGAGTGAATAATCATCGCTGATAATCTTTTGACGTTTTTGACAGTATTGTCATAGGTGGACGTGCTAAACTCTGCCCCATGTTGGCATTCTTAAAAAATTTTTTTTTAAACAGATTATTTGTGGCAACACTGGTCCTTATCGCCTCATTACATTTTTTGGGCCCATGTGCTACAATGTGTCACAGAAGGCGCATGAGGCTTTTTGCCTTACAGCACAAAGTTTGTAGGTGGCTGTGTGTATGCTTACTTGAACTTTAGTGATGAGCGAACCACCTCTTACTTGGCTTAAGCAGATGAGACTTCAGCTGCTGCCATGCAAATAGTAGAACAAATATTAGCACAAAGCTGCTCTAGACCATCAGCAACCCAGGCCCACGCAGGTAAAGCTACTTGTGTTAAAAAAAAAAATACAAAAAAAACCCCACATATACATACACATGCCAACACTTATGGTTGTTGCTCTTCTCATATGCTTTGTTAGGTTTTACCATAATTTTTATTTGGGTAACTATTTTATCGTTTTTTGTTTGTTTTTTTTTTTTCCAAAGAAAAAATTTTCTTTCTCTTGCTTGGCTGTAGTTGTTGATGCTCTCGTTTTTTTTTTTTTAAGGAGACAGTTTTATTTGCGTATGTGTTTTATATTTGTCTGGGTTGAAAGGGCTGCAGACAAAACTAAAGAAGACAATAAGATGCGTGTGTGTGCGTATGTGTTTGGTTTGGCCTTACTTGCAGAGCAGAGAAACAACACAAAGGTTTAACATTTGTTTCTTGCTGGGTATATGTATGTGTGTCATTGTGTGTGTGTGTAACATGTATGGGCCATAGGGTAATCAAAAGTTTAGAAATTTTTGCATTTTCTTTTTTGATGCCTTGACTTTTTGGTTGCCAAATGACACAATGACTTATTTCAATGGGAAATCATTAGGAATTCTTGATGTTGATGGCGCATGTATGTATTGTTGATATATGCGTGCATATGAGTCTGTGTGGCTGTGTCGCCTTCATTGTAGTGGCGTCCCAGAGACTGATTTGACTGGCTTACTCTTGTCATTTAGTTTTGTTTTTTTTTGTTGTGTGTGTTTTTTTTTATTTTATTTATTTGTCAATTTAAATAATGTCCTGTTAGAATGTGCGTGCGCTTATATAATCATAGGAGGAAAGTATATGTATATGCATATGTGTGTGTGTACATCTTTGAGGAGATTGTGGTACATAAATTAGCTAGAAGACATTGAAGTGAAGTTAAGCAAAGTGACCTTTAAAGTTAGCTATTCCAAAGTAAGACGAAATTTTTTTTAATGTTTTGGAAAAAGTTTTAAAAAAAGGACAAATGAGTTAAAAGGTAATGGAGGCCACCGTAGCTAAGATGTTAGCATGTTCGCCTGGGCTCGAATCCTGGCGAGAACATAAGAAAACAAATTTTCAGAGAACATAAGAAAAAAAAATTTCTGTTATCCCCTCCTATTGCGGGCGACATTTGTGAGGTACTTTGCCACGTAAAAACTGCTCCCCAACGAGGTGTCGCTCTGCGGCACGCCGTTCGGACTCGGTTGTTACTGAGCTTTAACTTGTATCGGACATCAATGAGAGATATGTGAGAAGTTTGCCCCTATCCCTTTATGGAATGCTCATGGAGAGAAATTTGAAAACTCACAAAGTTAGTACCAAATACAAATTTACCCACGAACATTGCATAAAGAAAGAGCGTGGATACTTCTCACATAACAATGAATGATTCACCATTCAAGTTTTAGCCAGATGATAAAAAAACTCCTTTTTGTAAATGCCGCTGGGCCACACATCTTGCTAAAGAATTTTTACTTGGGGGAAACCAATGAATATCCCTGAAAATGATTTCTTATATTCTCGGCAGCAAATTCTATGTTCTCTGAAAATTGTATACATTGTTAAAGTCCTCTTTAATATTTTTCTAAGGAAATATCAACATATTTCCCAATTTGAGGAAATTTTTGAAGAAAAATATTTGTAGTGCTGTGCAAATTTTTCATAAAATTACAATGAAGAAATATCTTAAATAAAAAAATTCCTTTTACGGAATATTTTCCCATTTGAGGGAATTTTTGGGATTTTTGTAAAATTCTTGGGAATTAAATTTGGAAGTAATGAAATACAAACTCATTGCACATTTTTGATAAAACTTATTTTATATATTTGGCCAATGACAAAATCTTTATCCGCCACATGAGGGAATTTTGGGGATTTTTGTAAACTTTTGGGAATCTTATTTTGAAGAATATAAAAATCAGCTCGTTGCAAATTTAGGATAAAAATCCTCCTTAATGCTTTTCTAATGAAAAAAAGTAAAATTTTTCGATATGTTTTCTTAATTTTGGGAAATTTGGGAATTTTTGTAAATTTTTGGGAATCATGTTGAAGCAAAATAATAGTAAATCGTTTGAAACTTTTGATAAAATTCTTCTTAACAAACTTTCCCAGTGATATATGGATAGTATAAAAATTCCCTTTTCCTAGGTTTTCCCCATTTAAGGGAATTTTATGGGATTTTTGTAATTTTTTTTTGGGGATTTGGAGGTAACGAAATTTTGATAGAATTCCTCTTAAATACGTTGCAATGAAATATCGAAATACTAACGTATCCCCTTTTCTGATATATTTCCCCATTTGAGAGAGAGAGAGAGATATAGAGTTTGTAGATTTTCCTCATTTGCTGGAAATTTTGGAATTTTATTAAATTTTTGGGAATCATATTTTGAAGCAAAATAAAAGTAGCTGGTTGCAAATTTTTGATATAATTCTTCTTAAATCCTTTTTCATTGAGATATCGATAATACTTAAAAAAAATCCAGTTTTCCCTTGTATTCCCTATTTGAAGGAATTTTGTGGGATTTTTGTAAATTTTTTGGGAATCATGTTTGGAGGTAACGAAATTTTGATAGAATTCCTCTTAATACGTTGACAATGAAATATCAAAATACAAACAAATCCCCTTTTCCGATATATTTCCCCATTTGAGAGTGTGAGAGAGAAAGCATTTTGGATTTTTCCTCATTTGCGGGAAATTTGGGGAATTTTGTAAATTTTTAGAAATCATATTTTGAAGCAAAATAATAGTAGCTGCAATTTTTTAACAAAATTTTTCTTAAATATTTTTCCAATGAGATACTGATAGTAAAAAAAATCCCTTCTCCCACGTATTCCCTATTTGAGGGAATTTCATGGGATTTTTGTAAATTTTTGGGAATCATATTTTGTGCTAAAGGAATTTTTATAGAGTTCCTCTTAAATAATTTTCCAACGAAATATCGAAACACAACAAATCCCTTTTCCTGATGTATTTCCCCATTTGAGGGAGAGAGTGAGTTTGGGAATTTTTCCTCATTTGCGGGAAATTTGGGGATTTTTGTAAATTTTTGGGAATCATATTTTGAAGCAAAATAACAGTCGCTGGTAGCATATTTTTCATAAAATTCTTCTTAAATACTTTCCCAATGAAATATCAAAAAAAAAAATTTCTTTTCCCACATATTCACTATTTGAGGGAATTTTATGGGATTTTTGTAAATTTTTGGGAATCATATTTTCAGGTAAAGCAATCTTGATAGAATTCCTCTTAAAAACTTTTCCGATCAAATATCGAAATATAAACAAATCCCCTTTTCTGATATATTTCCAAATTTGAGAGAGAGAGAGAGTTTGGGGATTTTCCTCATTTCCGGGAAATTTGGGGATTTTTGTAAATTTTTGGGAATCATAGTTTGAGGTAAAGGAAATTTGATATAATTCCTCTTAAATACTTTTCCAATGAAATATAGTAATACAAACAAATGCCATTTTCTGAAATATTTCCCCATTTGAAAGGGAAAGGGAGAGAGAATTTGGGGATTTTTGTAAAAGTTTTGGGAATTTAATTTTGAAGTCATGGAATTGAAACAGGTTGCTCATTTTTTATCAAATGCCTCTTGAACACTTATCCAAAAAAATTTTGGGAATTTTTGTACATTTTTGGGAATATTATTTTGAAGTAAAGGAAAAGTGGCTGGTTGTAAAATTTGATAAAAATTCTTCTTAAATACTTTTCCTATAAAAAATCCACTTTCCTACATATTTCCCATTTGAGGGAATTTCGGGATTTTTTTTAAGCTCTTGGGAATCATATTTTGAAGTAAATAAAATTAATCATATTTTGAATTGCAAATTTTTGATATAAATCCTATTGAAAACATTTCCAATACAATTTATTTCGACTTATTTGCCTATATGGGGAAAGTTGGGGGATTTTTGTTAAATTATAGCGATATCGCTATATGTTAAATATCCAGACAGGCATATTTAGATAGACATATATAGATAGACATAGGCATCGTTATTTCCTTAGTTACAAACGAAAATATGCAATAAACCCTAATTCTAGGGCTAATATTCATATTTCTTAAATTTTTTTTATAAATTTATTCAAAATTTGTTCTAAGTACTCATAAACATTAAAATTCACATGAGCATATCCTTAAACCAAAAGCACATCAGCTACCAAAATAGAATATTTTTTTTGTTATATATGACAAAAGTTTAAGCGCTATTTTATGGACGTCATTTGCTTGGAGACGACAATTTGAAACAGTCAGTTAAGCGGCTTTTGTTAAACACCACACTCAATGAATTCCAAAGTGAAAAGCAGAAAGAATTTTTTGTGAAGAAAACAAACGAATCCTTGCAGCATTTAGAGGCCTACTTAAGGAATTATGTGAGAATTTTATTCAAATGACCCAAATGTTAATTTCCATGGAACAAAGTGGTGATATAAATTCAAAGAAAGTTTTAACGCCTTCAGTAGATGAGAAGATGAAGAGGATGCTGATGATGATGACGACGATGCTTAGGAGAATCAAAAGAAGAAGAGGAGGTTAATGATGATGATGGTGATGGCTTTAGTAGCACAGTCAGCTTAAGCCAAAGGCTAAAGAGACTTGGTCTTAGGGCCTCTGATACAAAAAAAAAAAAAAACAGAAACAACCAAATAAAGGTTAAGGAAATAGCCTAAAGTAGCATTTTAAGCTGCCACTCAACAAAAATTCCTAAAGAAAACTCTTTGTCAGGTCGGTGATTTTTCAATTGCTAAATAAGCATCTTTTAAGTCTTTTTGTGTATCTCTCTCTATTTTCCTGTGGCATCATACAACATTCATAAAAAGTTATTTTCTAATTCTACAACAATTTCTCTCACTCGAAAGGAGTTGGACACAAAGGAGAAAAGTTTTGTCCATCTACAATGGGTTTAGTTTTTGTTTGCTACCAAATGCATAATCGTGCAACAAAACATGCCACACCAGCCATACATTTATGCATTTTGTTCATTTTTATGCTTGCAAAGGCCAACCAACAATTCTAAAAATGGTAGGAAGTCAAATTCATACATTCCTTCCTTGGTACGGCAAAACATTGTTGATGTATTTCGAAGCATGTCCCTGACACATTATGACATTCCACAAAAAAAATGTCAGTACAAAGTGCTAATATCCTTTAAATAAAAAGTTTTTTGTTTTGCTTTTTTCGAAAAGTTGCCAAAACCTTAAACGAGTATGGCATAGCAGAGAAGTTTGTTTTTTAAGTAGGCCTTAACGAGTTGAATGTGATGTGACTGCCAAGTCATATCATTGTCATTTTGTCACTTGATGTATTAATTAGAGAAAAATAATTTTCAACAGAGTTTGAGGCACAATGAGAATTTATTAAAATTCCATGCAGTCACAAAGTTATGATCAAAACCAAAACTGTGAAATTAAGTTTAAAAAAGTTGTGTACACACATCTCTTCTATTTTAGAAGAAATAAGGTGCAAAGGTTACAAGGATTTTTAATGCGTTTTCTGTAAAAAATGATAGCGAAATTTTTTCTATAAAAAAATCAAAACGTCAAATAGGTATCGAAATTTTTTTTATAAAAAATTATAAGCATATTTTTATCGGTACAAATTTTGCAGAAACAATTTGGCTACCAATTTTTAATAGAAAAAATTTCGCTACCAATTTATTATAACAAAAATTTCGTTGCCAGTTTTTTTAAAGAATAAATTTCGTTACCAATTTTTTATAGAAAAAATTTCGTTACCAATTTTTTATAGAAAAAATTTCGGTACCAATTTTTTATAGAAAAAATTTCGGTACCAATTTTTTATAGAAAAAATTTCGGTACCAATTTTTTATAGAAAAAATTTCGGTACCAATATTTTATAGAAAAAATTTCGGTACCAATTTTTTATAGAAAAAATTTCGCTAACAATTTTTTATAGAAAAAATTTCGCTAACAATTTTTTTATAAAAAAATTTCGTTTATAGAAAAAATTTCGCTACCAATTTTTTATAGAAAAAATTTCGCTACCCATTTTTTATAGAAAAAATTTCGCTACCAATTTTTTGTAGAAAAAATTTCGTTACCAATTTTTATAGAAAAAATTTCGTTACCAATTTTTCTATAAAAAAAATTTCGGTACCAATTTTTTATAGAAAAAATTTCACTAACAATTTTTTATAGAAAAAATTTCACTAACAATTTTTTATAGAAAAATTTCGGTACCAATTTTTTGTAGAAAAAATTTCGGTACCAATTTTTTGTAAAAAAAAATTTCGGTACCAATTTTTTGTAGAAAAAATTTCGGTACCAATTTTTTGTAGAAAAAATTTCGGTACCATAAAAAAATTTCGCTAAAAATTTTTTATAAAAAAAATTTCGTTTATAGAAAAAATTTCGCTACCAATTTTTTATAGAAAAAATTTCGCTACCCATTTTTTATAGAAAAAATTTCGCTACCAATTTTTTGTAGAAAAAATTTCGTTACCAATTTTTATAGAAAAAAATTCGTTACCAATTTTTCTATAAAAAAAATTTCGGTACCAATTTTTTATAGAAAAAATTTCGTTACCAATTTTTTATAGAAAAAATTTCACTAACAATTTTTTATAGAAAAATTTCGGTACCAATTTTTTGTAGAAAAAATTTCGGTACCAATTTTTTGTAAAAAAAAATTTCGGTAACAATTTTTTGTAGAAAAAATTTCGGTACCAATTTTTTGTAGAAAAAATTTCGGTACCAATTTTCTATAGAAAAAATTTCGGTACCAATTTTCTATAGAAAAAATTTCGGTACCAATTTTTTATAGAAAAAATTTCGGTACCAATTTTTTATAGAAAAAATTTCGGTACCAATTTTTTATAGAAAAAATTTCGGTACCAATTTTTTATAGAAAAAATTTCGGTACCAATTTTTTATAGAAAAAATTTCGGTACCAATTTTTTATAGAAAAAATTTCGGTACCAATTTTTTATAGAAAAAATTTCGGTACCAATTTTTTATAGAAAAAAATTCGGTACCAATTTTTTATAGAAAAAATTTCGGTACCAATTTTTATATAGAAAAAATTTCGGTAACAATTTTTTATAGAAAAAATTTCGGTAACAATTTTTTATAGAAAAAATTTCGGTACCAATTTTTTATAGAAAAAATTTCGGTACCAATTTTTTATAGAAAAAATTTCGGTACCAATTTTTTATAGAAAAAATTTCGGTACCAATTTTTTATAGAAAAAATTTCGGTACCAATTTTTTATAGAAAAAATTTCGGTACCAATTTTTTATAGAAAAAATTTCGGTACCAATTTTTTATAGAAAAAATTTCGGTACCAATTTTTTATAGAAAAAATTTCGGTACCAATTTTTTATAGAAAAAATTTCGGTACCAATTTTTCATAGAAAAAATTTCGGTACCAATTTTTTATAGAAAAAATTTCGGTACCAATTTTTTATAGAAAAAATTTCGCTTCCAATTTTTTATAGAAAAAATTTCGCTTCCAATTTTTTATAGAAAAAATTCCTGTACGAATTTTTTATAGAAAAAATTTCGGTACCAATTTTTTATAGAAAAAATTTCGGTACCAATTTTTTATAGAAAAAATTTCGGTACCAATTTTTTATAGAAAAAATTTCGGTACCAATTTTTTATAGAAAAAATTTCGGTACCAATTTTTTATAGAAAAAATTTCGGTACCAATTTTTTATAGAAAAAATTTCGGTACCAATTTTTTATAGAAAAAATTTCGATACCAATTTTTTATAGAAAAAATTTCGGTACCAATTTTTTATAGAAAAAATTTCGATACCAATTTTTTATAGAAAAAATTTCGGTACCAATTTTTTATAGAAAAAATTTCGGTACCAATTTTTTATAGAAAAAATTTCGGTACCAATTTTTTATAGAATAAATTTCGGTACCAATTTTTTATAGAAAAAATTTCGGTACCAATTTTTTATAGAAAAAATTTCGGTACCAATTTTTTATAGAAAAAATTTCGGTACCAATTTTTTATAGAAAAAATTTCGGTACCAATTTTTTATAGAAAAAATTTCGGTACCAATTTTTTATAGAAAAAATTTCGGTACCAATTTTTTATAGAAAAAATTTCGGTACCAATTTTTTATAGAAAAAATTTCGGTACCAATTTTTTATAGAAAAAATTTCGGTACCAATTTTTTATAGAAAAAATTTCGGTACCAATTTTTTATAGAAAAAATTTCGGTACCAATTTTTTATAGAAAAAATTTCGGTACCAATTTTTTATAGAAAAAATTTCGGTACCAATTTTTTATAGAAAAAATTTCGGTACCAATTTTTTATAGAAAAAATTTCGGTACCAATTTTTTATAGAAAAAATTTCGGTACCAATTTTTTATAGAAAAAATTTCGGTACCAATTTTTTATAGAAAAAATTTCGGTACCAATTTTTTATAGAAAAAATTTCGGTACCAATTTTTTATAGAAAAAATTTCGGTACCAATTTTTTATAGAAAAAATTTCGGTACCAATTTTTTATAGAAAAAATTTCGGTTCCAATTTTTATAGAAAAAATTTCGGTACCAATTTTTAAAGAAAAAATTTCGCTACCAATTTTTAAAGAAAAAATTTCGCTACCAATTTTTATAGAAAAAATTTCGTTACCAATTTTTTATAGAAAAAATTTCGCTACCAATTTTTTATAGAAAAAATTTCGCTACCAATTTTTTTATAAAAAATTTTGCTGCCAATAATAATAAATTTCTCCTTTATATTATTTTTCTTCATGATGTTAGTGTTGCTATTAATTTCTTATTATTTATTAATTAGAGATATTTCGCAATATGGCCATTAAAGCTTCTTGGCCAAAGTTATTCTAATCGATCAACTTGCAGATGTTACCTGCTGGCCTGGCATTTAATTAAAGTTAGTAAAGTTTTTTCATAATAAAATATTTTTCTAAAAAATGCATAAAAAATTTATTAAGTTTTCATACCATAAGGCCATTGGAATGAAGGTAGGCATTTAATTAGGATCGCTTAAATGTGTAGATTTGAAATGTCAGCAAAAGTTTTAAGTGGTGCTGCCGTCCTACCTCCTTCTTGGTGGGCTAAATAAAGCCAATTTGGCGTTAAACGCCACAAGTTCTTGTGCTTGGTGATACTTTTACCACTTGGCTACATGAATGGTTTGGAAAGTTGGCGCTCGTGTTACGGCATTTTCCATCGATGGCAATGAAACAATTTTCATGTGGCCAAAGGCGAGAAGAAAAAATCAAGATATTGAGCCAAAGTGAAACTAGAAACGTAATAATATTTAATCACAATCTGGTGTTCAAAGGCTAGTTAGAGCCCAAAGGTATATATAGGGCCACCATTAGCAAACCACTTTTCTTCTTTTTATTAAGTTTGTTGCCAACAACCATCAAAACCATAGCCATAGCCATGGCCATGGCATGTGAATAGACTAATAGCCAGTCAGCCAGCCAGGAACTTTTAAACGGTATCGAAGACTATGGGTGGTTCAGATGGCTGGCCCTATGTGGGTTAAAATTTTGTTAGTTTCATGCTTTGTAAGGTATAGAGAAGGAGGTGTGGCGTTAGTTGTTTTGGAAAATTCCTAAAAATAAAACAGAAGGTTAAGAGCACTAATACAATTCGCATTTCCTCCTCTGCCCGGCCAGGCGCAAAACTAATGGCTATAAACAGCAAATCATTTCCGGTCTGCGGAATTCGAGTATTTCATTTTTTTTTCTTGTTGAGATTTGTATTTTGCCACTACGTTTGTTGCTAAGAGTGTGTGTGTTCCCTTTTTCTTAAGCAGAAACTACAGTGATTACAGAGTGGTTGTGAGTGGTGGTGAAACAAATTGAAGTGAATTGAACTTGAAGTGCTTTGGTTTGCTTTACACAAAATGCTTACCAAAGGAATATTCTAAATTGCCTTAATTATAGAAATGGATAGTACAGAAGGTTTATGGTTGTTATTGTTGTGATCTAAAAAAAACACAAGTTTAAATGGATTAGGTGAAAGAAAAAAAAGCAAAACAAATTGAAATAGGTTTGTTTGTTCTATGCTAAGGTAGACTTGAAGACGACATGACCAAATTAAATCTAATTGTTAACCATCAAGTCAATAAATGTCAAGCTAGAAATGACTCTCTGCACTGGTAGTACTCCTCCACGTATGATGAATATAATTTAGTTCATTGTTTACAGTTCCATGGTGCGTATGATCTACAAAAAGTTTGAATAATTACGCACCGAAAAGTGAGTTACGAGTAATGGCCATAGTTGGCATGGTTCGAGACATGATTTTTCGCATGTTTTTGTGGTTAGTCGAAGACTTAAACACCTTGTCTCAAAATTTGCTCTAGTGGACGAGAGATTACCCGCAAATTCTGTTTTATCTGTGTCCATGCCCCGACACGTGTTAGGTTAGGTTAAGTTTAAGTGTTAGTCTGCCATCAGACTCACTTACGCCACTGGAACAAAAGAAGGAAGATGCCTTCTAGTTCCTACCGCTAAACCATCCAGATCGCTTTAAAAAGCCCAATAACTTGCGAATGTTCACATCCGCTTAATCAGACAGGTTCTCAAAGATATGAGAACCTAAAGTGGAACTCCTTCTGACTGCGGGTGCGGGACACACACACAGAAGGTGTTCTATAGTTTCTTCTTCTCGATCTCCTCACAACTTCTGCAATAGACGTTGCTGAAGACCTTTAGTCTGTCAGCATGTTTTCCGATTAGACAGTGACCTGTCATGACGGACACAATGACTGAGACCTTTGTTCTAGCCAATGACAGAGCTCTTCAAGTCTGGATTAGACCACATAGTTTTGGAATGCTCACAGACCCCCTCTTTGTGGCCAGTTATCATTCGTTGTCCTTCGAGCCTGGTTCTGAGGCTTGGCTTGGCAGTATCCCAGGAATGTGTAGGGTAGTTCCTAGCCTCGCAAGCTCGTCTGCTTTACAATTCCCTGGAATATCCCTGCGGCCTGGCACCTCAGAACATATGAATTTTGAACTGTTCAGCCATCTCGTTGTGAGATCTGCGACAGTCGAGGGCAGTTTTTGTGCTCAGAAATACGTTTTCCAGGGATTTAATGGCTGCCTGGTTGTCTGAGAAGATATTTATGCCAATCGTCGTCAACAAATTATATCTTAGCCATTTCACCACTTTCTTAATTGCAATGATCTCCGCTTGATCCACACTGCAGTGGTCGGGTAACCTTTTCGATATGACCAGTTCTAGATCTTTAGAGTACACACCAATCCTCCACTTGGTCGTTTAGTTTGGAACCATCCGTATAGAAGTCTATGTAACTTCTGTTACCAGAGATATCGTAGTTCCAACCGGTTCTATCAGGAATATTGGTGCAGTACTTTTTTATCAAAACGCGGCTCAGGTAGGGTGTAATCCACACTGCCTGGAACATCGGATATTGTATCAATGATAACACTGTGTCCGTAGCCGCCGCATGACCAATGAGAAAGCTCCCTAAACCTCACGGCTGTAGTCGCTGCCATTTGGGTAGCCACAATGTCCAGAGGCATAAGATGTAGCATTAAATTCAGTGCATCAGATGGTGTCGTCCTAAGTGTGGCCATCCTTTGGATCCGGTTAAGTTTTGAGCAGTAGGTGGACTTTTGAAGTGCCGTCCACCAGACCATATATCATAATAGGTCTGACCACTGCTGTATATACCCAATGCATGACACGCGGTCTTAACCCCCAAATTTTGCCAATGGCTGTCTTGCTCTTGTGGCTGTTGCTCTGTTGAAGAGTTTTATGCAGTCCTTTCTTAGATCAACCAGCTTCCGGGTGAACCATGGAGGCGCCATAGTGTGGACCAGTTAAACGGGCGTCACCAAGTACCACTTTGAAGAAAGGAAAAAAGATTTTAATCTGACTGGATTTAATCCTCTGAGCTCTTCCAATGCCGGAAAGCAAAAAGATTCCACTATGATTTAAGGACGCATATTGCCAGGGAAAACGAAAACTATCATCCCTAGCGTTGAACCCATGCCACCAACGACAGATATAGTCACTCCTAATGCCTATGCGAACCATGTGTATATTAGCCTCATTGTGTCCTGTTAAAGTTAAGAAGTGAGAAGTTCGCTCCTGTTTCTCAATGGCATGCTCATGGACAAATTTGTTTGTGTCGTTTTGTGTCTTGTTAAAACCCCTATAACCGCTTATAAATGTATCCCCTTCACCGATAGTTTTTGTACCCACCATCATAGAATGGGATTATACTAATCTAGTCATTCCGTTTGTAACACCTCGAAACATTGATCTAGGACCCCATTAAGTGTATATATTCTTGATCGTCTCGAAATTCTGATTCGGACTAACCATGTCCGCCCGTCCGTCTCTCGAAATCACAATAGCGGTCGAACGCGTAGAGCTAGCCGCTTGAAAATTTTGCACAGATTGATGTAGGGGGATGAGGATTGCAAATGGTTCAGATTTGGACTGATCTCAACCGATCTCCCGATTTGACTTCTTGAGCCCCTGGAATCCTCAATTTTCATTCGATTTGGCTTCAATTTTGGGCATAGTGTTATATCATGACTTCCAACAACGGTCCAAATCGGTGTATAAACTGACATAGCTCCCACATAAACCGATCTCTCGATTTGACTTCTTGAGCCCCTGGAAGCCGCAATTTTTGTTCGATTTGGCTGAAATTTTGCTCATAGTGTTCCATAGTGTGCGGTCCAGTTAAAAGTATGATATAGATCCCATATAAACCGATCTCCCGAGTTTACTTCTTGACCCCTGCAAGCCACAATTTTTGTCCGATTTGGCCGAAATTTTGCATATAGTGTCCTGTTATCACTTCCAACAACAGTGTTAAGTACGGTCCACATCGGTCTATAACCAGATATAGCTCCCATATTTTAGCAGAGTCCATTGTGGTGGGTTTCCAAGATTCGGCCCGGCCGAACTTAGCACGCTTTTACTTGTTTTTTTTTGCCACTTTCCTCACCATAATCTGAGTACTACTTTTGTCGCCTATTTTCTCCAAATTTATGCAGACGTTTACAAAAAAGATTATTATTCGCTTCATGTAAAAATAGTTTTTCTTGTGAGCGGGAGTGAATTTTTTCTTGTGAGCAGGAGTGAAATATAACTCACGTGGACATCTCTAAAGTGCATCATCCATTCTTATCGCAGAATGCCTTCTGGGGACCTGAGGTCCACCTGCTCTTGGCCGGGGGCAGCTTATTCTTCGCAGCTAGCCTCCTTATCTGAAGGCCATTTAGCCATTCGCCACCTATTGACCACAGTAGTAGCCTGAGCTTAGCCCTACCCAGTAGATCAGTCAGTCCGTCGGTCTATCTGTCTGTCGGTTTATCGGTCTGTCTGTTTGTCTGTTTGTCTGCCTGTCTTTCTGTCCGTCTGTCCTTTTTCTGCCGGTCTGTCCGTCCGTCTGTGTACCTTTTTGTATGTCTCGGTCAGTCTGCCTGTCCGTCTGTCTTTCCATCTGTCTAGACTGTTTGTCCATCTGTCTGTCTACCTGTTAGAATGTCTGTCTGTCGGTCGATCGTGATTCTCATGATGTCAACCATCCGCCAACTGTTGACCACAGTAGTAGCCTGAGTTTAGCCCTACCCAGTTAGTCAGTCAGTGTGTCGGTCTATCTGTTTGTCGGTCTATCTGTCTGTCGGTTTATCTGTCTGTCGGTCTATCTGTCTGTCGGTTTGTCGGTCTGATTTGTGATTCTCATGATTTCTCGTGTATGAGTAAATTTTTGTCTCGTGAGCGTGCGTGAACGTAAATCAATGTAAAAAATTCGTGCGTTAACGTGCGTGAATAATTTCTTTATCTCGTGAGCGTGAGTCTCTGTCTGTCTGACTTTCCATCTCTAGGGACCAGGGGTCCTGTTGCTCTTGTCCGGAGGCTGCTTATTCTTCGCAGTTAACGTCCATATTTGAAGGCTGTTCAGTCATACGCCATGTGTTGACCACAGTAGTAGCCTGAGTGTAGCCCTACCCAATTAGTCAGACTGTCTGTCTGTTTGTCTGTCTATGTTCCTATCCGTCTGCCTATCCGTCTGCCTGTCCGTCCGTCTGTCTATCTATGTCTCTGTCTGTCTGTCTGTCCGTTGGTCTACCGGTCCTTCCATCTGTCTACCTGCCCTTCCATCTGTCTTCCTGTCCGCCCGCCTGTCTAACTGTCAGGTCTGTCTGTCTACCTGTCAGGTCTGTCTGTCCACCTTTCAGTCTATTTGTCTACCTGCTAGTATGTCTGTCTACCTGTCTGTCTGTCTGTCTATCTCTCTGTCCTTCCGTCCGTCTTTTGTCTGTCTGTCCACCTGTCTGCCTTCCTGCTCAAATCTTCGAAAGATGTGTTAAAGCCCTACTCCACCTTCTCAGATACTATTTGCACTTTGGTCGGTCTGTGTTGCTTGTAAAGCCCCTCGGGCGATCTTTTCCTCTTTCTGTTCTATACGTCTACCGCTTTCCAATTCTTCTCCCATTCTGTCGAGCGGTCTGTCTGTCCACCCGTCCGACTATCTATCTCTCTGTCTGCCTACCTGTTTGTCTGTCAATCTATGTCTCGATCTGTCTGTCCGTCCGACTGTCTTTCCATCTGTCTGGCCACTCGTCTGCCTGTCTGTATGAGTATCCGTCTTTCTACCTGTCAGTCTCTCTATCTACGTGTCAGTCTGTTTGGCTACATGTTAGTATGTCTGTCTGTCGGTCGATCTGTCTCTGTCCGCCCATCTGTCTGTTCACCCATCTGTCTGTCCCCCCTTCTGTCTGTCCACCATTCTGTCTGTCAACCAGTCTACCCTTCCGTCTTCTGTACGTCTGTCCTTTCGTCCATCTGTTTGTCTTTCTTTTTTTTGCAACGCTGAATGTGTGGAATCTTCGAAAGATGCGTTGTAGCCTTACTCCACCTTCTCAGACACTTTCTGCACTTTGGTTGCTCTGTGTTGATTGCAACGCTATTCGGGCGATCTTTGAGTCCTTTGTGAACTATCTATATGCGTATATCGCGTTCCAATCCTCCTCCTATTCTATACGAGTATTGTCTGCCATTAACCGCTTGTTTATAAAGAACTTCAAAATTATGCGACATATAGCGAACCTGGGGACATGGGACATGTGAATACCACGTGTCTTGCGTTCTCTTACATTGGAGGACAATTTGGGCACCGTGGAGAGGTGTCATGTCCGAAGCGATACAGGTAGCTTCTGTAGCAGCCATGAACTGTCAAAAATTGCGTCAAGTTGAAGTTAAGCTCTCCATGCTTTCGGGGAGCTTAACTCTGTCCGACTGTCTGTTTATTCATCTGTTTGTTTTTCTGTCTGTCTGTCTGCCCGTCTGTCTATGGGTCGGTTTGTCTGTCCACCTGTCTGTCCGCATATAAACTTTACAAATTGCAAATTTGCCCGTGAACAATTCATTAAGGAACTGAGGCAAACTTCTCACAAATCAATGAGTGCTATCCGATTCAATTTTAAGCTCAATGATATTGGACCTCCTTTTAATAGCCGAGTCCGAATGACGTGACACCTCTTAGGGGAGAAGTTTTTACATGGCAAAGTTCTTTACAAATGTCGCCAGCATTAGGAGGGGATAACCACCACTGAAAATTTTTCTGATGTTCCTGCCAGAATTCGAACTCAGGCGTTCAGCGTCATAGGCGGACATGCTAACCTCTGCGCTACGCAGGCCTCCATATAAACTTTTCTCTTATAAATTTTTTTACGACTTGCAACATTCACGCAAAGTGTGATCCAAATCAGTTGAACAACTCTTATAACTGCCATATAAACTGGTCTCCCAAATGGACTTCCTTTAGCCTCTAGATTTGCTGAATTTGATTAGCTGAATTTTTCGTTATAACTTCCACAAGCCATGACAAGTACGCTCCATTACTTTATATAGCACATTTAAAACTGATCTGAAATCACTCGCAGAACTTGTCAAATGCTATCCATGCAGAAGGGTATCTACGATTCGTCGCAGCCGAACTTTATGCCTTTACAAAACTAGTTTTTTTCCACAACTCAAATCACTTTCATATGAAACAATTTGGTCAATTTGCCCTAATTTAAGTGGAGCAACTGCAAATCTTCTTCAATAACCATAATTAAGAAATCTGTTGTGTTTTTTTTTCCATTTCAATTTACATATCACTGGGTATGGGTGGGGCAAATTATTCCCCTTGACCACAATGACTTCTAGTAGAACATAAGTTGAGTTGTTATTATGGTAATTATGGTTGATTTGGTTCCATGTCACTGTTTGTGTTTTTTTGGGAAAACTACACAGGAAGAAAAAAATCCAACATTTGTTTTGTAGCTCTTCCCTGCTGGGTGGTTAGGTTAAAGGCCAAAACTACACTCCCAACCTACTGATACAGCACAATAAATGTCTAGGCCGTAACACCGACAAACTTAGTCACTCACTCACTCACTTATTCACTGAGGCTACAGCAGTGCGTCAAACTAAAAATAAAAACAAATACCAACAAACAACAACAAGGTGATTACAAACATTTTTCGTTTTACTCCATTTCATTGGGCAAGGGGGGGTTTTAATGGTGGCCAAAGGCAAGAAGATAGGCCTGAATTTGAATTAGGCTAGAGTTTTTTGTGCCTCGTTTGAGATTGTTTTATGGCGATAATATAATTAAAAGCCGACAACTACAACTAGAACAAGGAAATAAATCCTAGAAGGGACGCTTAACAACAACAGGCCATACTCATTTTTTGATTTTGTTTTTGCAGGTCTAGTTGTGCCATGAAATTGCTGGCCATAGTACCCAAGCCTAGAGAGTAGAAAAAAGGTTTTTGCAGGCAAATTTATGGGCTATGTTAAATTTATAGCCTCTCTCTTTCCCTTACTCCGACTGGCCTTAAAATTTGTCTGTTATATTATATAGTGATGGTTAAAGTGTTGCCATTCAAAGCCAACACCAAGCAAAGCTATAGCGAAGAAAAAAGAAAAAATAACGAATTCAAATAAAATTTCAAATTATAACGCCTCTTTATTAGATTTTTTCGTATGCTTGCAAATATTCTAAAGAAATCAAAGCGTTATGCCAAAGGCCAGAAAAAAAACTTCAAAAGTATAAAAACCCAGTAAAACTTTGCAATTTATGCCTTTCAATGCTTGGCAAAATTATTTTGCTCCACCAACAAGAAGAGAAGACGATGATGATGATGAGCGTAATCATGATGATGACCATGATAGAGCCTTATGAGTTTGTAATTGTTATCGGACAATGGCAGCAATAATCCCCAAATGATGAGGGAGTAATGGAGGGTGGTTTTCCCCACCTCTCACAAAAACAAAAATGGCTTAGCCAAAAATAGAAAAATCCAGTCTATAGAATGAAGGAAACAAAAAAGCGAAAAAACGGTTAT